>NC_091692.1:7500-10000 GCF_041296265.1 Equus caballus | reverse complement strand
GTTAGGGTTAGGGTTAGGGTTAGGGTTAGGGTTAGGGTTAGGGTTAGGGTTAGGGTTAGGGTTAGGGTTAGGGTTAGGGTTAGGGTTAGGGTTAGGGTTAGGGTTAGGGTTAGGGTTAGGGTTAGGGTTAGGGTTAGGGTTAGGGTTAGGGTTAGGGTTAGGGTTAGGGTTAGGGTTAGGGTTAGGGTTAGGGTTAGGGTTAGGGTTAGGGTTAGGGTTAGGGTTAGGGTTAGGGTTAGGGTTAGGGTTAGGGTTAGGGTTAGGGTTAGGGTTAGGGTTAGGGTTAGGGTTAGGGTTAGGGTTAGGGTTAGGGTTAGGGTTAGGGTTAGGGTTAGGGTTAGGGTTAGGGTTAGGGTTAGGGTTAGGGTTAGGGTTAGGGTTAGGGTTAGGGTTAGGGTTAGGGTTAGGGTTAGGGTTAGGGTTAGGGTTAGGGTTAGGGTTAGGGTTAGGGTTAGGGTTAGGGTTAGGGTTAGGGTTAGGGTTAGGGTTAGGGTTAGGGTTAGGGTTAGGGTTAGGGTTAGGGTTAGGGTTAGGGTTAGGGTTAGGGTTAGGGTTAGGGTTAGGGTTAGGGTTAGGGTTAGGGTTAGGGTTAGGGTTAGGGTTAGGGTTAGGGTTAGGGTTAGGGTTAGGGTTAGGGTTAGGGTTAGGGTTAGGGTTAGGGTTAGGGTTAGGGTTAGGGTTAGGGTTAGGGTTAGGGTTAGGGTTAGGGTTAGGGTTAGGGTTAGGGTTAGGGTTAGGGTTAGGGTTAGGGTTAGGGTTAGGGTTAGGGTTAGGGTTAGGGTTAGGGTTAGGGTTAGGGTTAGGGTTAGGGTTAGGGTTAGGGTTAGGGTTAGGGTTAGGGTTAGGGTTAGGGTTAGGGTTAGGGTTAGGGTTAGGGTTAGGGTTAGGGTTAGGGTTAGGGTTAGGGTTAGGGTTAGGGTTAGGGTTAGGGTTAGGGTTAGGGTTAGGGTTAGGGTTAGGGTTAGGGTTAGGGTTAGGGTTAGGGTTAGGGTTAGGGTTAGGGTTAGGGTTAGGGTTAGGGTTAGGGTTAGGGTTAGGGTTAGGGTTAGGGTTAGGGTTAGGGTTAGGGTTAGGGTTAGGGTTAGGGTTAGGGTTAGGGTTAGGGTTAGGGTTAGGGTTAGGGTTAGGGTTAGGGTTAGGGTTAGGGTTAGGGTTAGGGTTAGGGTTAGGGTTAGGGTTAGGGTTAGGGTTAGGGTTAGGGTTAGGGTTAGGGTTAGGGTTAGGGTTAGGGTTAGGGTTAGGGTTAGGGTTAGGGTTAGGGTTAGGGTTAGGGTTAGGGTTAGGGTTAGGGTTAGGGTTAGGGTTAGGGTTAGGGTTAGGGTTAGGGTTAGGGTTAGGGTTAGGGTTAGGGTTAGGGTTAGGGTTAGGGTTAGGGTTAGGGTTAGGGTTAGGGTTAGGGTTAGGGTTAGGGTTAGGGTTAGGGTTAGGGTTAGGGTTAGGGTTAGGGTTAGGGTTAGGGTTAGGGTTAGGGTTAGGGTTAGGGTTAGGGTTAGGGTTAGGGTTAGGGTTAGGGTTAGGGTTAGGGTTAGGGTTAGGGTTAGGGTTAGGGTTAGGGTTAGGGTTAGGGTTAGGGTTAGGGTTAGGGTTAGGGTTAGGGTTAGGGTTAGGGTTAGGGTTAGGGTTAGGGTTAGGGTTAGGGTTAGGGTTAGGGTTAGGGTTAGGGTTAGGGTTAGGGTTAGGGTTAGGGTTAGGGTTAGGGTTAGGGTTAGGGTTAGGGTTAGGGTTAGGGTTAGGGTTAGGGTTAGGGTTAGGGTTAGGGTTAGGGTTAGGGTTAGGGTTAGGGTTAGGGTTAGGGTTAGGGTTAGGGTTAGGGTTAGGGTTAGGGTTAGGGTTAGGGTTAGGGTTAGGGTTAGGGTTAGGGTTAGGGTTAGGGTTAGGGTTAGGGTTAGGGTTAGGGTTAGGGTTAGGGTTAGGGTTAGGGTTAGGGTTAGGGTTAGGGTTAGGGTTAGGGTTAGGGTTAGGGTTAGGGTTAGGGTTAGGGTTAGGGTTAGGGTTAGGGTTAGGGTTAGGGTTAGGGTTAGGGTTAGGGTTAGGGTTAGGGTTAGGGTTAGGGTTAGGGTTAGGGTTAGGGTTAGGGTTAGGGTTAGGGTTAGGGTTAGGGTTAGGGTTAGGGTTAGGGTTAGGGTTAGGGTTAGGGTTAGGGTTAGGGTTAGGGTTAGGGTTAGGGTTAGGGTTAGGGTTAGGGTTAGGGTTAGGGTTAGGGTTAGGGTTAGGGTTAGGGTTAGGGTTAGGGTTAGGGTTAGGGTTAGGGTTAGGGTTAGGGTTAGGGTTAGGGTTAGGGTTAGGGTTAGGGTTAGGGTTAGGGTTAGGGTTAGGGTTAGGGTTAGGGTTAGGGTTAGGGTTAGGGTTAGGGTTAGGGTTAGGGTTAGGGTTAGGGTTAGGGTTAGGGTTAGGGTTAGGGTTAGGGTTAGGGTTAGGGTTAGGGTTAGGGTTAGGGTTAGGGTTAGGGTTAGGGTTAGGGTTAGGGTTAGGGTTAGGGTTAGGGTTAGGGTTAGGGTTA